>NC_057797.1:475957546-475979454 GCF_018294505.1 Triticum aestivum | reverse complement strand
GCTACGAACCAGCTTTGGCCTAAGTTCAAAATAAAAATCAAGTGAGGATTTGCTCCACACTCAGGGGCTTAGCTGCGAACCACCTTTCGCCTAAGTTCAAAAACAATCCGAGTGAGGATCTGCTCCACACTCGAGGGCTTAGCTGCGAACCAGCTTTCACCTAAGTTCAAAACAAACTAAGTGAGGATCTGCTCTCCACTTGGGGGCTTAGTCGTGAACCAGCTTTCACCTAAATCCAAAACAATCCAAGTGTGGATCTGCTCCACACTCGGGGGCTTAGCCTCGAACCAGCTTTCTCCTAAATCCAAAACAATCCGAGTGAGGACTTGATCCACACTCGGGGGCTTTGCCGTGAATGAGGTTTCTCCCAAAGCCAAACAAGACACAGAGCAAATAGAAGTGCAAAAGGTTTCAAATTAATGTCCCAGTTCGTCCGAATGTATCCAAGGCAAAACGAGCCCAAACGCTCGGCAAAGTATTTCATTACATCGATTACCTGGCATTCCGGAGCAAATTCAATCAATTGTTTTTAAGCTTCCGACAGAGGGCTGGCTGGGTCGACGAAGGTCTCCAGATCGATCCCATCGGCGATGCGAGTGGCTTCTTTAGCAAAGGTCTTGATGACCCACAAGTATAGGGGATCAATTGTAGCTCTTTTTGATAAGTAAGAGTGTCGAACCCAACGAGGAGCAGAAGGAAATGACAAGTAGTCTCCAGTAAGGTAATGTCTGCAAGTGCTGAAATTGTGAGTAGCAGAGTAGTTTGATAGCAAGATAATTTGTATCGAGCAAGTAACGATAGTAGTAACAAAAGTGCATCAAGGTAGCCCAATCCTTTTGAGGCAAAGGACAGGCCAAAACGGTTTTTTATGATAAGCAAAGCGTTCTTGAGGGTACGCGGGAATTTCATCTAGTCACTTTCATCATGTTGGTTTAATTCGTGTTCGGTACTTTGATAATTTGATATGTGGCTGGACTGGTGCTTAGGTGTTGTTCTTACTTGAACAAACCTCCTACTTATGATTAACCCTCCAGGAAGCATCCGCAACTACGAGAAAAGTATTAAGAATAAATTCTAACCATAGCATTAAACTTTTGGATCCAATCGGTCCCTTACGGAATAGCGCATAAACTGGGGTTTAAGCTTCTGTCACTCTCGCAACCCATCATCTAATTGCTACTCCACAATGCATTCCCTTTGGCCCAAATATGGTGAATTGTCATGTAGTCGACGTTCACATGACACCACTAAGGGAACCACAAGATACATACTATCAAAATATCAAACACATATCAAATTCACATGATTACTCGCAACATGATTTCTCCCGTGACCTCAAGAACAAAGGTAACTACTCACAAATAATAAACATGCTCATGATCAGAGGAGTATTTATTAGCATAATAGATCTGAACATATAATGTTCCACCAAATAAACCATATAGTAATCAACTACAAGATGTAATCAACACTACTAGTCACCCACAAGTACCAATCTATAGTTCCGGTAACAAGATTGAACACAAGAGATGAACTAGGGTTTGAGAGGAGATGGTGTTGTTGAAGATGTTGATGGAGATTGCCCTCCCCAAGATGGGAGAGTTGTTGGTGATGATGATGATGATGATTTCCCCCTCCGGGAGGGAAGTTCCCTTGGCGGAATCGCTCCGCCGGAGGGCAAAAGCGCTCCTGCCCAAGTTCCTCCTCGAGAAGGCAGTGCTCCGTCCGGAAAGTCCTCCCCTCATTTTTTCTATGTCAAGATGACTTATATACCAAAAGATGGGCACCGAAGGTGGGACGAGGAGAGAAAAACCCACCAGGGCGTTGCTGGGCTCCCTGGCGCGCCCAGGTGTGTTGTGCCCACCTGGTGGGCCCCCTCTGGTAGATATGTGCTCCAATAATTCTAAAATATTCCATAAAAATCTCCGTGAAGTTTTAGCTTGTTTGGAGTTGTGCAGAATAGGCAGCCTGACGTAGCTTTTCCAGGTCCAGAATTCCAGCTACCAGAATTCTCCCTCTTTGTGTATACCTTGCATATTATGAGAGAAAAAGGCATTAGAATTACTCCAAAACACATTATTATGGATAAAAACATTATAAATAACAGTAAGAAAACATGATGCAAAATGGACGTATGAACTCCCCCAAGTTTAGACCTCGCTTGTCCTCAAGCGAAAACCAAAATCGAAAAACATGTCCACATGCTTTGAGAGAGGTGTCGATAAAAACAAAATACGTACATAGAAGCATCATGTTGATTATTATAACAGCAACAAAATTAAACATAGGACTTTTATCATAAAACTTTTACCATATACTTCTCATGAATAAGTAATAGTTCCTCACACAATCGGAGTATAAAGCAAAAACTCTATTAGAAACCAACAAACTATGTTTTCAGTCAACTTTGCAACTACAATTCATCATCTTTTCAGGAAGGGTCACGTGTCGGAGCCTTTAGGAAAGTCCACATACTCAACCCTCATATAGTCTTGTATGATTGTTAATACTCACCGCGTACACATGAGCAAAACATTCCAACTAGACACATAGAAAGATACGGGCTTATGGTTTCGCCTCCCAACGTACTCACCTCAAGGGTGATGTCGACAATAATAACTCATGCCACCCATCTTCAATTGGACATATGTGCCTAGATCTTTCCTCACCGCATGATGCTTGCCAAAGGAGAAAAATAAAAAGGGATATAGAGAAAAACTTTGACTCTTGCATAAAAGTAAAAGATAGGCCCTTCGTAGAGGGAAGCAGAGATTGTCATGCGCTTATTTGTTTGTATGCTCAATCCCTTAGTGCAAAAAAACGTCACGTTACATTTCCCCTTGTGATAGCAACCTTTATTATGCAGTCTGTTGCTTTTATTCTTCACCATCACAAGTTTGTGCAACGCTCAATTTTCTCTTACACTAAATGATCTCACACCTTTAGAAGAAATTTTTATTGACCTTTTGCACCGATGACAACTTACTTGAGGGATCTTGCTCAATCCCTAGGTAGGTATGGTGGACTCTTGAAAATGAGATTTGGGTTTAAGGGTTTTTGGATGCACAAGTACTATCTCTACTTAGTGCGGACTTTTTGGCTAGCAAAGATACGGGGCAAGCACCACATGTTAAAGGATCCATGACAATATGACTTCTGTGTGAATACGAACAAGCATAAATCATTACATTTTCTTCCTTGTCGAACGTCAACAATTTTGGCATATAATATTTTGATGAGGGCTCACAATCACAAAAGATTTCTAGGATAATATATTTATTTGTGAATCTTCTCTTCCCTTATTAATTCTTCCATGAGTTGCATCATTGACTAATGCTATGTTTGTCAATCTCTAATAAAATTTTCTACTTTTACTTTTCCTTATGTGGTGCCATCACCTACCATAGGATTAGTATATGATCTTATTGCTTTATTTATTTCCTTTCTAGTTTTCTTTCTTTATTTCTTTTCTTTATTTGCAACATGAGAGTAAAGAAAGCAAAAACTCACACTAAACTTTATTATATAACTTGCACACGGTTACAAGGATAGATCACTAAGCAAACTCTCAAAAAGAAAGGATCGAACTAAACTTTTATTCATCTAAAGCACAAAGATTGAACTAAAATAAGTAAAAAGCACAAAGATAGTGGGATGATACGATACCGGGGCACCTCCCCCAAGCTTGGCGAAAGCCAAGGGGAGTGCCAATACCCGATACTCAGTTCTCTTTTGGTGGTGAAGAAGATGATGGTGGTGATGAAGCGATTATATCCTTAAGGATCAAGACATTCTCCAATCGACGGATGGTGCTCCGGAGGTGGGTCATGTGCTCTTGATGCAGAATATTTTCATGAGTGAGATACTTATTTTGTATGCGAACTATTTCAATGATGAGAAAGGCTTCAATCTCAGCAGGAATAAGATGAGTAAGGTAAGGTTTAAGGATATCTTCCTCCTCCTCCTCAGCTGGCAGTGCTTGTTCAAAGACTGGAGGATGATCTATAGTAACCTCCTTGCTCTCATCTCCTCCGACGGCTTCCACGGGCTCTTCTCTCTTTAGCTCGTTCTTCATCAACCAAGCATCCCCTTCCACGTTGTTGGAGGAAGAAGAATACATGATGCCTGGGCCGATAGATTTGACAAAAAACAGCAAGAAAAGAGAATAGAGGATTTCTCCGCGATACGGTGATCAATAGGTTCGAGATGTATATATAGTTTTTTTATCTTGGGGGACAAGCATATGGAAAAAAATGGAGTACGGAAGGTGTCCCAGGTGGGCACAACCCACCTGGCCGCGCCAGGCTTGCCCTGGTGTCTTGTGCCCACCAGGGGACGCTTCCTGGGAGTTTCTTTATTTCCAATTTTTTTAAATATTCCAAAACTGATAAAAAATATTTTTGCAAATTTTTCGGAGTCCGTTTACTTACCGTATCATGTACCTCCTTATTTTCACGATTCTAGAGTGTTCCGGAAGGACTCTTTTATGTGTTCTTTCGGTGTCAAAGTTTGGATAATATTACTTTCAACATTAATAGGCGTACATGAGATATAATGCTTTATTCATATCCCTTTGAAAACTTTCAGGTTAGTACCTTTGGAATTATTTATTTTGATGGCTCCAGGCCGATAAACCTCCTCGATGACATATGGGCCTTCCCATTTTGTGAGGAATTTTACTGCAAAGAATCTGAAACGAGAGTTGTACAAAAGAACATATTCTCCGACTTTAAACTCACGCTTTTGGATTCTTTTGTCATGCCATCTCTTAACTTTTTCTTTGAATAATTTTGCATTTTCATAAGCTTGATTTCTCCATTCATCTAGAGATCTAATATCGAATAACCTCTTTTCACCAGCAAGTTTGAAGTCATAATTGAGTTCTTTGATTTCCCAAAATGCTTTATGTCCTAACTCAAGAGGCAAATGACAAGGTTTTCCATAAACCATTTTATAAGGAGACATGCCCATAGGATTTTTATATGCTGTTCTATAAGCCCAAAGTGCATCATCTTATTTATTAGACCAATTCTTCTGAGACCTATTAACAGTCTTTTGCAAAATTAATTTTATTTCTCTATTGCTAAGTTCAACTTGACCACTAGACCGAGGGTGATATTGTGATGCAATTCTATGGTTAACATCATACTTGTCATTAAATATCCAGGGACTCCAAACCTTGGGAAAATAACTTCCTTGATGCTTACCCATTTAGTAATCAAATCCCCAAACATCAAATGGGGTGTTGTGATCAGCACTACTGGTTGGAATAACTTTTACCCATTTAGTAACATAATCAACATCAACCTAAATATGTGTATACCCATTAGAGGAAGGAAAATGTCCCATGTAATCAAATCCCCAAACATCAAATGGTTCAACAACAAGTGAATAATTCATAGGCATTTCTTGATGCTTACCGATATTACCTATTCTTTGACATTCATCACAAGATAAGACGAACTTACGGGCATCCTTGAAGAGAGTAGGCAAATAAAATCCAGACTGCAATACCTTATGAGTGGTTCTATCTCCAGCATGATGCCCTCCATAAGTTTCGGAGTGACATTTCTGTAGGATTTGTCCCTGCTCATGCTAAGGTACACAACGTCTAATAATACCATCTACTCCTTTATAAAGATGTGGGTCATCCCAAAAGTAATGTCTTAAATCATAGAAGAATTTTTTATTTTGTTGGTATGTAAAGCTGGGTGGCAAATATTTAGCAACAATGTAATTAGCATAGTCATCATACTGAAGAGTACTATGAGAAACATTTATTGCGGCTAACTGCTCATCAGGAAAACTATCATCAATAGGTAGTGGGTCATCAAGGACATTTTCAATCCTAGTTAAATTATCAGCTACTGGGTTCTCAGCTCCTTTTCTATCAATGATATGTAAATCAAGTTCTTGTAACAAAAGAACCATCGAATAAGTCTAGGTTTAGCATCTTTCTTTTCCATAAGATATTTAATAGCAGCATGGTCTCTATGAACAGTTACTTTGGAATCAACAATATAAGGTCTAAACTTATCACAAGCAAACACCACTGCTAAGAATTCTTTTTCAGTAGTAGCATAATTTCTATGATCACTGTCTAGAGTTTTACTAGCATAATGAATTACATTAAGTTTTTTTATCAACTCTCTGTCCTAGAACAACACCAACAACATAATCACTAGCATCACACATAATTTCAAAAGGCATGTTCCAATCAGGTGGTTGAACAATAGGTGCAGAAATTAAGGCTTTCTTGAGTGTTTCAAAGGCTTCTAAACAATCATCATCAAAAACAAAAGGAATATCCTTTTGCAAGAGACTAGTAAGAGGCCTAGAAATTTTAGAAAAGTCTTTGATAAATCTCCTATAGAAACCAACATGACCTAGGAAACTACGAATACCTTTTATATCTTTAGGACATGGCATTTTCTCAATAGCATCAACCTTCGCTTTGTCCACTTCAATACCTCTTTCAGAAATTTTATGACCCAAGAAAATGCCTTAATTAACCATAAAGTGGCACTTCTCCCAATTCAAGACAAGATTTATTTATTCACATCTCTGCAAAACTCGATCAAGATTTCTTAAACAATCATCAAAAGACTTCCCATAAGCAGAAAAGTCATCCATGAAAACCTCAACAATCTTTCCACAAAAGTCATAGAATATAGCAGTCATACATCTTTGAAAGGTAGCTGGTGCATTACATAAACCAAAAGGCATATGTCTATAAGCATAAGTTCCAAAGGGACAAGTAAAAGTGGTCTTTTCTTAATCTGGTTGAGAAACAGGTATTTGTGAAAAGCTAGAATATCCATCAAGGAAGCAAAAATGTGTGTGCTTAGATAATCTTTCAAGCATTTGATCAATAAAAGGCAAAGGGTAATGATGTTTTCTAGTTGCTTTGTTTAATTTTCTAAAATCTATTACCATTCTATAGCGCATAACGTTTCTTTGTGGAATAAGTTCATTCTTATCATTAAGAACAATAGTTATACCTCCTTTCTTAGGAACACAATGAACATAACTTACCCATCTACTATCAGCTATAGGATAGATTATACCTGCTTCTAGAAGTTTTTATATTTCAGTTCTTACCACTTCTTTCATCTTCGGGTTTAACCGACGTTGATGATCAACAACGGGTTTAGCATGAGGTTCCATATTAATTTTGTGCTGACACAGAGTGGGACTAATTCCCTTTAAATCACCAAGATTATATCCAATAGCATCTCGGTGCTTCCTCGGGACGTTCAATAATCTTTCTTCTTAATGTTCTGAAAGGTTAGCACTAATGATTACAGGATATATCTTCTTTTCATCAATATAAGCATATTTCAAAGTGTCTGGCAATTGTTTTAATCAAACACAGGATCACCTTTAGGTGGAGGAGGACCTCCTAGAGTTTCAATAAGCAAATCATGTTTAAGCAGAGGACGTTGTTCAAAGAATTTTTTATCTATTTCATTTCTTTCATGCGTATGTAAATCATTTTCATGGTCTAGCAAATATTGTTCTAAAGGATGTGTAGGTGGTACAACAATAGAAGCAAGACCAATTAATTCATGTTTCCTAGGCAATTCTTTTTCATGAAGATTTCTACTAAACTTTGAAAAATTAAACTCGTGAGACTCATCACCAAAACTAACACTGACAGTTTGTTTCTCACAATCTATTCTAGCATTACGGTGTTCAAGAAAGGTCTGTTGGGGAACGTAGTAATTTCAAAAAAATTCCTACGCACACGCAAGATCATGGTGATGCACAACAACGATAGGGGAGAGTGTTGTCTACGTACCCTCGTAGACCGGAAGCGGAAGCGTTATAACAACGCGGTTGATGTAGTTGTACGTCTTCACGGCCCGACCGATCAAGGACCGAAACTACGGCACCTCCGAGTTTTTGCATACGTTCAGCTCGATGACGATCCCCGGACTCTGATCCAGCAAAGTGTCGGGGATGAGTTCCGTCAGCATGACGGCGTGGTGACGATCTTGATGTTCTACCGTCGCAGGGCTTCGCCTAAGCACCGCTACAATATTATCGAGGATTATGGTAGAGGGTGGCACCGCACACGGCTAAGAGATCAATGATCAAATGTTGTGTCTCTGGGGTGCCCCCCTTCCCCGTATATAAAGGAGTGGAGGAGGGGCCGGCCAAGGAGGGTGGAGCGCCCAAAGGGGGGGAGTCCAACTCCCACCGGGAGTAGGACTCCCCCTTTTTCCTATTAAGAGTAGGAGAGGGAAGGAAGAGGAAGGAGGGAGGAAGGAAAGGGGGGGGCGGCCCCCTCCCAATTCGGATTGGGCTTGGGGGGGCGGGGGCGCCCCCTCCCTTGCTCCTTTCCCCTCCTTTCCACTAAGGCCCAATAAGGCCCATATACCTCCCGTGGGGTTCCGATAACCTCCCGGTGATCCGGTATTGTCCCAATCTCACTCGGAACCTTTTCGGTGTCCAAATATAGTCGTCCAATATATCAATCTTTATGTCTCGTACAATTTCGAGACTCCTCGTCAAGTCCATGATCACATCCAGGAGTCCTAACAACCTTCGATACATCAAAATATACAAACTCATAATGAAACTGTCATCATAACGTTAAGCGTGCGGACCCTACGGGTTTGAGAACAATGTAGACATGACCAAGACACGTCTCCGGTCAATAACCAATAGCGGAACCTGGATTCTCATATTGGCTCCTACATATTCTACAAGATCTTTATCGGTCAGACCGCATAACAACATACGTTGTTCCCTTTGTCATCGGTATGTTACTTGCCCGTGATTCGATCGTCGGTATCTCAATACCTAGTTCAATCTCGTTACGGGCAAGTCTCTTTACTCGTTCCGTAATACATCATCTTGCAACTAACTTATTAGTTGCATTGCTTGCAAGGCTTAAGTGATGTGCATTACCGAGAGGGCCCAGAGATACCTCTCCGACAATCGGAGCAACAAATCCTAATCTCGAAATACGCCAACCTAACATGTACCTTTGGAGACACCTGTAGAGCACCTTTATAATCACCCAGTTACGTTGTGACATTTGCTAGCACACAAAGTGTTCCTCCGGTAAATGGGAGTTGCATAATCTCATAGTCATAGGAACATGTATAAGTCATGAAGAAAGAAATAGCAACATACTAAACGATCGGGTGCTAAGCTAATGGAATGGGTCATGTCGATCACATCATTCTCCTAATGATGTGATCCCGTTAATCGAATGACAACTCATGTATATGGTTTGGAAACATAACCATCTTCGATTAATGAGCTAGTCAAGTAGAGGCAAACTAGTGACACTTTTTTTGTCTATGTATTCACACAAGTATTACTTTTCCGGTTAATACAATTCTAGCATGAATAATAAACATTTATCATGATATAAGGAAATAAATAATAACTTTATTATTGACTCTAGGGCATATTTCCTTCAGTCTCCCACTTGCACTAGAGTCAATAATCTAGATTACACAGTAATGATTCTAACACCCATGGAGCCTTGGTGCTGATCATGTTTGCTCATGGAAGAGGCTTAGTCAATGGGTCTGCTACATTCAGATCCGTATGTATCTTGCAAATCTCTATGTCTCCCACCTGGACTAGATCCCGGATGGAATTGAAGCGTCTCTTGATGTGCTTGGTTCTCTTGTGAAATCTGGATTCCTTTGCCAAGGCAATTGCACCAGTATTGTCACAAAAGATTTTCATTGGACTCAATGCACTAGGTATGACACCTAGATTGGATATGTACTCCCTCATCCAGGCTCCTTCGTTTGCTGCTTCCGAAGCAGCTATGTACTCCGCTTCACATGTAGATCCCGCCATGACGCTTTGTTTAGAACTGCACCAACTGACAGCTCCATCGTTTAATGTAAATATGTATCTGGTTTGCGATTTAGAATCGTCCGGATCAGTGTCAAAGCTTGCATCAACGTAACCATTTACGATGAGCTCTTTGTCACCTCCATATACGAGAAACATATCCTTAGTCCTTTTCAGGTATTTCAGGATGTTCTTGACCGTTGTCCAGTGATCCACTCCTAGATTACTTTGGTACCTCTCTGCTAGAATTATAGCAAGGCACACATTAGGTTTGGTACACAACATTGCATACATGATAGAGCCTATGGCTGAAGCATAGGTAACATCTTTCATTTTCTCTCTATCTTCTGCAGTGGTCGGGCATTGAGTCTTACTCAACTTCACACCTTGAAACGCAGGCAAGAATCCTTTCTTTGCTTGATCCATTTTGAACTTCTTCAAAACTTTGTCAAGGTATGTGCTTTGTGAAAGTCCAATTAAGCATCGTGATCTATCTCTATAGATCTTAATGCCCAATATGTAAGCAGCTTCACCGAGGTCTTTCATTGATAAACTCTTATTCAAGTATCCCTTTATGCTATCCAGAAATTCTATATCATTTCCGATTAGCAATATGTCATCCACATATAATATTAGAAATGCTACAGAGCTCCCACTCACTTTCTTGTAAATACAGGCTTCTCCAAAAGTCTGTACAAAACCAAATGCTTTAATCACACTATCAAAGCGTTTATTCCAACTCCGAGATGCTTGCACCAGTCCATAAATGGATCGCTGGAGCTTGCACACTTTGTTAGCTCCCTTTGGATCGACAAAACCTTCCGGCTGCATCATATACAACTCTTCTTCCAGAAATCTATTCAGGACATCCATCTGCCAAAGTTCATAATCATAAAATGCGACAATTGCTAACATGATTTGGACAGACTTAAGCATCGCTACGGGTGAGAAGGTCTAATCGTAGTCAATCCCTTGAACTTGTTGAAAACCTTTTGCGACAAGTCGAGCTTTGTAGACAGTAACATTACCGTCAGCGTCAGTCTTCTTCTTGAAGATCCATTTATTTTCAATTGCTTGGCGATCATTGGGCAAGTCAACCAAAGTCCACACTTTGTTCTCATACATGGATCCCATCTCAGATTTCATGGCTTCAAGCCATTTTGTGGAATCTGGGCTCACCATTGCTTCTTCATAGTTCGTAGGTTCATCATGATCTAGTAGAATGACTTCCAGAACAGGATTACCGTACCACTCTGGTGCGGATCTTACTCTGGTTGATCTATGAGGTTTAGTAGTAACTTGTTCTGAAGTTTCATGATCATCATCATTAGCTTCCTCGCTAATTGGTGTAGGTGTCACAGAAACCGGTTTCTGTGATGTACTACTTTCCAATAAGGGAGCAGGTACAGTTACCTCATCAAGTTCTACTTTCCTCCCACTCACTTCTTTCGAGAGAAACTCCTTCTCTAGAAAGGATCCATTCTTAGCAACAAATGTCTTGCCTTCGGATCTATGATAGAAGGTGTACCCAATAGTCTCCTTCGGGTATCCTATGAAGACACATTTCTCCGATTTGGGTTCGAGCTTATCAGGTTGAAGCTTTTTCACATAAGCATCGCAGCCCCAAACTTTCAGAAACGACAACTTTGGTTTCTTGCCAAACCATAGTTCATAAGGCGTCGTCTCAACAGATTTTGATGGTGCCCTATTTAACGTGAATGCGGCCGTCTCTAAAGCATAATCCCAAAACAATAGTGGTAAATCTATAAGAGACATCATAGATCACACCATATCAAGTAAAGTATGATTACGACGTTTGGACACACCATTACGCCGTGGTGTTCCGGGTGGCGTGAGTTGCGAAACTATTCCGCATTGTTTCAAATGTAAACCAAACTCGTAACTCAAATATTCTCCTCCACGATCAGATTGTAGAAACTTTATTTTCTTGTTATGATGATTTTCAACTTCACTCTGAAATTCTTTGAACTTTTCAAATGTTTCAGACTTATGTTTCATTAAGTAGATATACCCATATCTGCTTAAATCATCTAATGATATCCGCCACGAGCTTCAACATTCATTGGACCACATACATCTGTATGTATGATTTCCAACAAATCTGTTGCTCTCTCCATAGTACCGGAGAACGGCCTTTTAGTCATCTTGCCCATGAGGCACGGTCCGCAAGTACCAAGTGATTCATAATCAAGTGGTTCCAAAAGTCCATCAGTATGGAGCTTCTTCATGCGCTTTACACCGATATGACCTAAACGGCAGTGCCACAAATAAGTTGCACTATCATTATCAGCTCTGCATCTTTTGGCTTCAACATTATGAATATGTGTATCACTACTATCGAGATTCATCAAAAATAGACCACTCTTCAAGGGTGCATGACCATAAAAGATATTACTCATATAAATAGAACAACCATTATTCTCTGATTTAAATGAATAACCGTCTCGCATCAAACAAGATCCAGATATAATGTTCATGCTTAACATTGGCCCCAAATAACAATTATTTAGGTCTAGTACTAATCCTGATGGTAGATGTAGAGGTAGCGTGCCGACCGCGATCACATCGACTTTGGAACCATTTCCCACGTGCATCGTCACCTCGCCCTTCGCCAGTGTTCGCTTAATCCGTAGTCCCTGTTTCGAGTTGCAAATATTGGCAACAGAACCAGTATCAAATACCCAGGTGCTACTGCGAGCTCTAGTAAGGTACAGTATATCACATATACCTTTGTTCACCTTGCCATCCTTCTTATCCGCCAAATACTTGGGGCAGTTCCGCTACCAGTGACCAGTCTGCTTGCAGTAGAAGCACTCAGTTTCAGGCTTAGGTCCAGACTTGGGTTTGTTCTCCTGAGTAGCAACTTGCTTGTTGTTCTTCTTGAAGTTCCCCTTCTTCTTCCCCTTGCCCTTTTTCTTGAAACTAGTGGTCTTGTTGACCATCAACACTTGATGCTCCTTCTTGATTTCTACCTCCGCAGCTTTTAGCATTGCGAAGAGCTCGGGAATTGTCTTATCCATCCCTTGCATATTATAGTTCATCACGAAGCTCTTGTAGCTAGGTGGAAGTGATTGGAGAATTCTGTCAATGACGCAATCATCTAGAAGATTAACTCCCAGTTCAATCAAGTGATTATTATACCCACATATTTTGAATATATGCTCACTGACAGAACTGTTCTCCTCCATCTTGCAGCTATAGAACTTATTAGAGACTTCATATCTCTCAATCTGGGCATTTGCTTGAAATATTAGCTTCAACTCCTGGAACATCTCATATGCTCCATGACGTTCAAAACGTTGTTGAAGACCCGGTTCTAAGCCGTAAAGCATGGCACATTGAACTATCGAGTAGTCATCAGCTTTGCTCTGCCAGACGTTCTTAACGTCGTCAGTTGCATCAGCAGCAGGCCTGGCACCCAGCGGTGCTTCCAGGACATAATTCTTCTGTGCAGCAATGAGGATAATCCTCAAGTTACGGACCCAGTCCGTATAATTGCTACCATCATCTTTCAACTTTGCTTTCTCAAGGAACGCATTAAAATTCAACGGAGCAATAGCACGGGCCATCTATCTACAATCAAACATAAACAAGCAAGATACTATCAGGTACTAAGTTCATGATAAATTTAAGTTCAATTAATCATATTACTTAAGAACTCCCACTTAGAAAGACATCCCTCTAATCTTCTAAGTGATCACGTGATCCAAATCAACTAAACCATGACCGATCATCACGTGAAATGAGTAGTTTTCAATGGTGAACACCACTATGTTGATCATATCTACTATATGATTCACGCTGGACCTTTCGGTCTCAGTGTTCCGAGGCCATATCTGCATATGCTAGGCTCGTCAAGTTTAACCTGAGTATTCAGCGTGTGCAAAACTGGCTTGCACCCGTTGTAGATGGACGTAGAGCTTATCACACCCGATCATCACGTGGTGTCTGGGCACGACGAACTTTGGCAACGGTGCATACTCAGGGAGAAAACTTTTATCTTGAAATTTAGTGAGAGATCATCTTATAATGCTACCGTCAATCAAAGCAAGATAAGATGCATAAAAGATAAACATCACATGCAATTAATATAAGTGATATGATATGGCCATCATCATCTTGTGCTTGTGATCTCCATCTCCGAAGCATCGTCATGATCACCATCGTCACCGGCGCAACACCTAGCTCTCCATCGTAGCATCGTTGTCGTCTCACCAATCTTATGCTTCTACGACTATCGCTACCGCTTAGTGATGAAGTAAAGCATTACAATGCAATTGCATTGCATACAATAAAGCGACAACCATATGGCTCCTGCCAGTTGCCGATAACTCAGTTATAAAACATGATCATCTCATACAATAAAATTTAGCATCATGTCTTGACCATATCACATCACAACATGCCCTGAAAAAACAAGTTAGACGTCCTCTACTTTGTTGTTGCAAGTTTTACGTGGCTGCTACGGGCTTAGCAAGAACCAATCTTACCTATGCATCAAAAACCACAACGATAGTTTGTCAAGTTGGTGTTGTTTTAACCTTCGCAAGGACCGGGCGTAGCCACACTCTGTTCAACTAAAGTTGGAGAAGCCGACACCCGCCAGCTACCTGTGTGCAAAGCACGTCAGTAGAACCAGTCTCGCGTAAGCGTACGCGTAATGTCTGTCCGGGCCGCTTCATCCAACAATACCGCCGAACCAAAGTATGACATGCTGGTAAGCAGTATGACTTATATCGCCCACAACTCATTTGTGTTCTACTCGTGCATATAACATCAACACATAAAAACTAGGCTCGGATGCCACTGTTGGGGAACGTAGTAATTTCAAAAAAATTCCTACGCACACGTAAGATCATGGTGATGCACAACAACGATAGGGGAGAGTGTTGTCTACGTACCCTCGTAGACCGGAAGCGGAAGCGTTATAACAACGCGGTTGATGTAGTCGTACGTCTTCACGGCCCGACCGATCAAGCACTGAAACTACGGCACCTCTGAGTTTTTGCACACGTTCAGCTCAATGACGATCCCCGGACTCCGATCCAGCAAAGTGTCGGGGATGAGTTCCGTCAGCATGACGGCGTGGTGACGATCTTGATGTTCTACCGTCGCAGGGCTTCGCCTAAGCACCGCTACAATATTATCGAGGATTATGGCAGAGGGGGGCACCGCACACGGCTAAGAGATCAATGATCAAATGTTGTGTCTCTAGGGTGCCCCCCTACCCCGTATATAAAGGAGTGGAGGAGGGGGCCGGCCAAGGAGGGTGGCGCGCCCAAAGGGGGGAGTCCAACTCCCACCGGGAGTAGGACTCCCCCTTTTTCCTATTAAGAGTAGGAGAGGGAAGCAAGAGGAAGGAGGGAGGAAGGAAAGGGGGGGGGCGGCCCCCCTCCCAATTCGGATTGGGCTTGGGGGGGCGCCCCCTCCCTTTCTCCTTTCCCCTCCTTTCCACTAAGGCCCAATAAGGCCCATATACCTCCCGGGGGGTTCCGATAACCTCCCGGTGATCCGGTATTGTCCCAATCTCACCTGGAACCTTTCCGGTGTCCAAATATAGTCGTCTAATATATCGATCTTTATGTCTCGACCATTTCGAGACTCCTCGTCAAGTCCGTGATCACATCCGGGACTCCGAACAACCTTCGACACATCAAAATATATAAACTCATAATGAAACTGTCATCGTAACGTTAAGCGTGCAGACCCTACGGGTTCGAGAACAATGTAGACATGACCGAGACACGTCTCCGGTCAATAACCAATAGCGGAACCTGGATGCTCATATTGGCTCCTACATATTCTACGAAGATCTTTATCGGTCATACAGCATAACAACATACGTTGTTCCCTTTGTCAACGGTATGTTACTTGCCCGAGATTCGATCGTCGGTATCTCAATACCTAGTTCAATCTCGTTACTGGCAAGTCTCTTTACTCGTTCCGTAATACATCATCTTGCAACTAACTTATTAGTTGCATTGCTTGCAAGGCTTAAGTGATGTGCATTACCGAGAGGGCCCAGAGATACCTCTCCGACAATCGGAGCGACAAATCCTAATCTCGAAATACGCCAACCCAACATGTACCTTTGGAGACACCTGTAGAGCACCTTTATAATCACCCAGTTACGTTGTGACGTTTGGTAGCACACAAAGTGTTCCTCCGGTAAACGGGAGTTGCATAATCTCATAGTCATAGGAACATGTATAAGTCATGAAGAAAGCAATAGCAACATACTAAACGATCGGGTGCTAAGCTAATGGAATGGGTCATGTCAATCACATCATTCTCCTAATGATGTGATCCCGTTAATCGAATGACAACTCATGTCTATGGTTAGGAAACATAACCATCTTCGATTAACGAGCTAGTCAAGTAGAGGCATACTAGTGACACTTTGTTTGTCTATGTATTCACACAAGTATTACGTTTCCGGTTAATACAATTCTAGCATGAATAATAAACATTTATCATGATATAAGGAAATAAATAATAACTTTATTATTGCCTCTAGGGCATATTTCCTTCAAGGTCTACCAAAGATAAAGGGACAAAAGTCATCTTGTCGGGAACCAAGAACAAGAAAATTAGTAGGGTATTTTATTTTCCCACACAAGACTTCAACATCTCTAACAATCCTGATTGGCGATATAGTGTCTCTATTAGCAGGTTTAGTAGTAACATCTATTTCTTCTATCTTTGCGGGTGCTATGTCATTCATAATTTCTTGATATAAGGTATAAGGAATAGCACTCACACTAGCACCTATGTCACATAAACCATGATAACATTGATCTCCTATTTTAACTGAGATGACGGGCATGCCAACAACAGGTCTATGTTTATCTTTTTTATCAGGTTTGGAAATTCTAGCAGCTTCTTCATAGAAGTAAATAACATGCCCATCCATATCTTCTTCTAAGAGATCTTTAACCATAACAATACTAGCACTACAAAAAAAGACACTTCCGTGATGATACGTGTTTGCAACAGTAGGTCACGTTTTCTGTCATGCATGTACATCCATGACAATTTTATGACAAAATCAAGATAGTCATACCTATGCTGTCGTAGAAGTGTTCCATGACATTACAAAAATTATCATCACGGAAGTGTCCACTTCCATGATGATAAATCACGCGTCACAGAAGTGCTTTCATCAAGGGTGACCAACACGTGGCATCCACTTTAACAGGTCGCCGTTAAGCTATCGGGTCCGGTTTTGGATCTGATAACCCGCTAATAGCCCGGACCAATGAGGATTTTCCACGTATAAAATTCTCATTGGCTGGAGGAAACACGTGTTGGCTCACCGTTGGGACAGATGTCATCCAATCATTGGAAAGGAGGCGCCTATGATATGTCGACACGTGGTATGGCCAAACAGAAGCCCATTCCGGTGAAAAGGCCGGGCCTATCAAAATAAGCAGGCCAGCCCATTAGCGGCCTACTTGAGTCAGGCCCATTTCAAGCACGGCCCATACAAGTTACACAGAATCGGCCCATCAAAGGCCCATTCTACATTTGAAAATTTCCAGCCCATCGTCAGCTTTAGCCCGTTAAAGGCCCGCTACATCTTTGGGCCCAATTGCGGCCCGAGATTCTTTCGGCCTGTTAGTGGCCCATCATCAGTTCCAGCCCGTTAACGGCCCATAACGTCTTTTGGCCCTTTCTCGGCCTATTCTGTAGTTGGGCCAATTCTAACCCGCCGTGACATTAGGCTTGTAATCAGCCCATTAGGTAAATGGCCCAACTCCTAGCCCATTTTGTCTCTCGGCCTGTTAACGGCCCACACAACAGTTGGGCCTTTGACTTTAGGTCCATTAGGGGACCATGTTCCGCAGGGCATCATTCCAGCCCAACACGACTTTGGGCCTGTTAAAATCCTAGTATGCAAATTAGGCCTCCTCTGCCCCATAACACTTTCAGCCTCTTACTGGCCCGTAAAGTCAAAGGGCCGAGACATATTGACATCTATTTCGGCCTGCTAGAGGCCCGCGGGCCATTTCCATTTATACGACCCTATCGAGCTTTTGGCCTGTTAACGGCCTACTAAGAACCGTTGTTACAGTGGGCCACATCATTTGGGATCCACTTAATATTATTTTGACCAGCCCAATTAAGGCCCACTTTGATTACACACGTTTGTTCGTTTCTATGGCGTCCAAGAAATATTTGGCGTGTGGGCCCCCGTTTCAACGATATAGCAAATTCAAGAATTATCCACTTTATACTATCGCCTCTAAAAAACATACACTACACAATAAAAAGAGTAAGGCATAGAAGCATACAATAATCTTACACTATACAATAAAGAAATTATAGCCGAATATACCCACTGGGCATTATAGTTCGGCACCAGTGATAATAAAGCATACACAAATAGCAAATTGCATACACTGGACAAATAAAGCTCATACATCATGGACATGCATCAACAAAACTTACCATTTGAACTATAACCTCTTCCGAAAATAGGATTGGCCGGATTTAGATAGCACAAATTTCAGTCTGCAAAATCTCCAATTCCTTCGTGGTTACCTAAGTGTCTTGTTTCATTTTTTGACTCCTGCATCTAATACATGCATGCCCAGTCTCAACTTGTTGATTGTACATTGAGAATCATGTACACGTTGTCTTGCCACCTCTAGTTGATGCTCGAGAACATCAGCACATTCCAATTCCAATTCGTAATCATTCGGTAACGGCCATGCCGCACTACTCGCAGATCTTTGTGTTGATGTCACTTCATCCTGAAATGTTTCTGTAGGTACACATGACTAGGGCAAAAATATAGTTACAGCAGTGAAGCAAGCAAGACAGACTATTTTGTACATGGCAAAACAGGACTAACAATAATGTTACACGTCATGAAGCATAAGCAGGTGATATTTTAAAAATTATAAAAATGGTAGTCTATGCAGCCAGCATACAGAAATCTCTCCTATCTCACCAGAGGAGCACGATGTTGGGGCCAAATCGAAAGCACTGACAGGTTACAAATTTAGACAACACATTGCATAAAGTAAGCAAGCAGTCGGCCATTCTGTAGCTCAATTAAAGTCTTAGGGAGCATAATGAACAGCAAAGGGATTCATATAAACCTACTACAACAAGCAAAGCTATGCAATCATTAGCCTAGTATAAAGTAGATTGTGAGCCTCATGCAGTAATAGTTGGTTAATAGACTTCAAAGCTTCAGGCACACTTCACCAGAGTAATTAAATGGTAAGGCCTTTAATTATGTCAACTAATAGTTATACAAGTACCCAACATCAGGCATAATTGCTTGGGCATCTCATTAACTGAGGACAAATAAAGCAATTGAAAAGAGCAAATTAACTATGCATGAAACAAACAAGGAATTGAACTGTTGAGTTGGATACAGTGACTTACCTTAACTGGTTGAACAGGCTCAGCACTGCTCTTACTTCTCTTGCAGGGCTCCTTCCTAACATCTTGTACTTTAAAATCCTCAATCTTATCTTCATTGCACCCCCTCTGCAAGGTGACACAAACTAGTTATGCGTCTCCTTGGAAGATAAATATGCATACTTTCAAGCGTGTGAACAACACAAAAGGATGAGATTATAACAAAACAACACCACATAATGAAACATGCCACATCTCTTCCACTTGCACACAATGAAATGAGCATTTACTATGTGTGCACTATGTAAAAACCAGGCATACCTTCGAACTAGATCTCCAGGTACTCTTGGAGAGCCTACTTTAGTGTACAGCCAAACCTTTATGTCATTTATGAGTTAGAGAAGCCCCGACTACAGCAACCCTTAGTGTTTAAATTGTTGACAAGCTATGTTAGAGTGTTAGGTCAAGAACAACAAGTAATCAAAGCAAATAGTTCTGGTATGGCTGGCTGATGCAAACAAGCAATTGAACAGATGTATCAGGAAAAGAAGAAAAGAAGGAGGCTTAAAGACCATCACTTGACTGGCCAGATTTAAGGGGCATTTAAACATCACGTGCAACGTACGAACTAACATAAACATTGCATATTCCAGATTCTACAATGGAATGCACATGTATTAGGTTATGCCATGTATGATGATGCCTAAATGTACACTATAGCAGGCATGAGTGATTCGTTATTGCATGCACAATTGAAATGTAGGTTAAGGGCCAGTTCTATTCCACCTTTTCAGAGCTTATTGTCAAAATAATCCATAAAAGATGTAAAGAAGTAATTTTTGAGTTATGGGCTTGGGCTTAACTTATTTCGCTTTGGAGGGGGTGTTTTGGGTAGAAGCTCACTAAAAATTGAAGGGAAGGGGATTAGTGAAATGACTCTGTTGTCTCCCTATATTACACTCAAAATGCAATTGCCCTGCCCGCTTGCATCTCCTCTCTGCTTTCCCTCTTTCTCGATCCCCTGCCTGTAGCGATAGGGTTCCTCCAGCGAGCCGTCGCCATTGACACCTTATCCCCCTCCCCTCCTCCTAGGCCGTGGCCTTGAGGTGCTGTTGAAGGATGAGCTCATCCAACAAGGTGAGGATCTCCTCTGATTTTTTTGCAAATTTTTCATTCTGATCCACTATACGATGATTTGCTATGAGCTCCTTCTGCTGCTGATATATGATGCATTGCTATGAGCTGCTCCTGCTACTGCTATATGATGAATTGCTATGAGCTGCTGCTACTATATGATGAATTGTGATGAGCTATTGCTGCTGCTATATGATGAGTTGCTATAAACCGCTCCTGCTGCTGTTATATGATGAATTGCTATGAGTTGCTTCTGCTGCTGCTATATGATGAATTGCTATGAGCTGCTCCTACTGCTGCTATATGATGAATTGCTATGAGCTGTTACTGGTATATGGCTAGAACCTATATTCACATCTGCTTATTTTCTTAGGATAACTAATAATTGTCCCTAAGAAACTTGGCCAATAGAACTGACATACAAATAACATGTCACGATGATTGCAATGGAGGAGTGACCTACCATAGCACACTGTATAGGCTCACCGCTGCCTCTCCTTTTTTGCGATGTTCCATGAAATTGCCACATACATCTTGTACTTTTTCATTGTGTAACCCTCTGCAAGTTGACACGGCTAATTTCAGACTTCTTTACATGATAATACATTGCATATCCCTTGCGCATATTTAAACCACCAATTAACGATTGTGTGCGTAGCATAAACTAGCCATGACTATGTGTGCTGGACTAGCAGGCACTCTAAGGGAGCCTAATGTAGTGCACTGCAATTCCTACATGCCACCTACGATTTTGTGTAATGTACTACCTCTGTTCCTAAATATATGTCTTTGTAGAGACTCCAGTATGGACCACATACAGATGTATATAGATGCATTTTCGAGTGTACATTCACTCATTTTGCTCCGTATGTAGCATATAGTGGAATCTCTAGAAAGACTTATATATAGGAACGGAGGTATGAGGTAGTATCATGTATGACCTCTACATATCTAATTTAGCAGCCAGTAGTAGAAATCATTGTCTGCACAAAGGGATTACTGGTAAAAAATCCTAGCAAAGCACGCTGGCAGGCACACAACAATACAAGAGAGAGACACTTACAAGATCATAGCAATGCCTTAGTCCAGGATCTTGGTTAGCCAAGCTGTAAGATCCAGAAGAAACATCGTCCTTGTAGTTTTTGCCGGCTACATAACAGGTAACAGTGACATGTTAGTATATTTGAAGTACATCGGGCAGGTGATGCTGGACGGGTTTAAAGGAGAAGTACCTAGGTCATGGCGGGTGCTTGGCATCTTGCCAGACGGTGGGAATCAAGTTAGAAACGTCAAGGGTGTTGACGCTGCGCTCGCTGTCGGGTCCGGTAAGGAGATCTAGAACCATCGAGTAGGGTGTTTGTGGAGCGGCTCCGGTAGGGTGGACTACGGTGTGGGCGAAGCGGATCTGTGGCCGTGGACGAGGGTGTCGGTGAAGCTCCTCCGGTGGGTGGGTTAAGGATGGTGTCAACGATGTGGATCTACGGCCATGGACGGGGCGTCAAAAGCTGCTCCGGTAGGTTGGATGAGGGTGCGATGAAGCGGATCTATGGCCG
>NC_057797.1:475940696-475956947 GCF_018294505.1 Triticum aestivum | reverse complement strand
TGAATGGGCTCTGGTATGCCGATGGATGAGCAGTCTAGGGTTTCGAGAGGGGAGGGGAAGAAAGGCCGATGAAGTACGGATGACGTGATGTAAGATGCTCTGGTGCTATGGAGTTAGTCATTTTTGCGGGCGGGGGAGAGGAAATGGGGGTGCCATGTGGTGGGGGAACCGGAAGTTACCAAAGCAGCCTCGACCTATTATGTAGGTGAGGGCGGTATTGTTACTGTTGTTCTCCGTGCACCAAGGACAAAAGGGGGATCTCGCATGCTAAAGACTAGGTGGCGGAAATTTTAGAAGGAGGCAGGAGATTTTGCCGCCCGCGGGATCGTTCGTATCCAGTTTCAACTAATTTTGGACCGCTCTAGCGGGAAGGTCACGCAAGACTGTGTACACAGGGCACGCGTCAGCAGTTAATAACTGGTGTGAACTCCATCCCAAAAAAGACAATAACTCAGGATGATGCACCGATAACTTGGACATTCACACGGGCAAGGCCAATCATACGGGTGTAGAGGCGCATTCACAAAAAGGGATCAAACGCTTAGTCTATGTATTTCTCGTGTAAATAGATATTTAGTGCCATTGGTTATTTACTTTAAACATAATGCATTGACGTTTTAGTGTAGAGGCGCACAAAAAGAAATGGATATTGTAGTCCCACAAAAGAAATGGATGTTGTAGTCTGCTAGTTAAAAGTGTTACCTCATATGATTACATAGCCTCCATTTCATAAATTGCGTACCCGTTGAATTCATATATGAATATTACATATGTTAGTGTAAAGACTAACGAATTTGAATGCAATAGTAACAATGCATGTACATGATAGCTACAATAGTGGTTTGAAGAAACATCACTGTAACTTTGGCATGCACAATTGAAAAGGTCTATTTAGATAGAAAAAATGTGATATGTGAGTGTCCAATCTTTATAGCGTTCAATCGATAGTGTACCTTTGGCCACAGATACGAAGTAGATATTGATTTATGTTCAAGTGATGCACGTCCATGATCGCTAGATAGTGATATGTGAATGAATTGTGCAATCTCTCTCACACGCATAGATATCTCATTTCCCCGTGGGCATCAGAATCACACACGCGCACTTCGTGTATTTCTCCCCCTCCGTTAAGGTTAGAATTCGTCTTTCTACCCCATCCTACAAGTCTCTCACACAGAAACACACACGCTCTCTCTGTCGAACACGCCCACCCCTTTAATTCTGTCCACCCACAACCACTAATGTCTCAAAGGATAATTATGTCTCTCACACATATGCCTAAGGTTAACTCGAGTTCTGGAACCATATGAATACATACAATGGGATTCTAGTAGATCACCTTTTGTTTTGATATTTTGCTCTCTCTCTCACACACACACACGCGCGCGCGCGCACGCGTAGACATTGTTTATCACTTCATTTTTCCGGCACTTGCATGCACTCTGTTTGTTTATCTTCGTGATGCTTTAAGTATGCCTCGCACACATCCTATCTACACATCCCTTAATATAGATATGTGTCACACAAACTCCTTCTCCCTACTAGCAAGATGCCCATGCATTGCACCGAACATCAAGATGCATTTGTATGAGTAGTTTATCTTGTGGGAGAAAAGGATGAACGAGGGAATGCCTTATTTGCAAATGTGGAGAGGGGTGTGGGTATCTTTTTGCAAACTTGCCATAGTTTCCTTCCTATCCGTCAGAAATAAATCAGATGGCCTATATTGCAGGATGGCAGGAACACCATCATCACCAACTCTATTTTTTATAAGAGTAGAGATATGTAAGTGTCACTGCCCCCCCCACCCACCCACCCACACACTTCCCGACACCGAAGAAGTAGGGTGACACCTCGATCTTGATACTAATCTATCGACTGGCTTCTCTCTCAAACACTCACACACACACCCACACACACACACACTACCCGACACCGAAGGAGTAGGGTGGCACCTCGATCTTGATAGTAATCTATCTACTCCTCTTTCAAACACACAGATACACACACACTCGCAAGTTGTGCCTTTGTTCATACTGCGCACACTCTCGATACGTCTTTCTCTCCCCCTCCCCACCCCACCCCAACCCCAACAGTGACAGCAGAAGGCTGGCAACTCGATCTGATCTTAATCTTTGAATTGGTTTCTCTCTCAAACAATGTGTCTATGTGCCTCGCTCAGACACGCTCGACACGTCTTTTTCTCCGTAGCCCCCTCAATATGTAGACTTCTCGCACGCGCATAGCTGTAGTGACGATGATGCTGAACCCAATGTGCTTTGTTTTTACTGGCCTCATGTGATATTTTTCTCCCTGTTTTCTGTTAATTAGCAAGACAACCTTTTCTTTGTTACTACTAGTGAATCTGAAATCATTCGGGGCAGACATAAAATATGTCACTTCAACCCAATTATCGCAGTAACTATTTTAAAAAAAACTAGCTAGATGCCCGTGCATTGCACAGAACATCAAAGATGCATTTGTATGAGTAGTTTATCTTGTGAGAGACTAGCAAGATGCCCATGCATTGCACGGAACATCAAGATGCATTTATATGAGTAGTTTATCTTGTGAGAGAAAAGGATGAACGAGGGAAGGCCTTATTTGCAAATGTGGAGAGGGGTGTGGGTATGTTTTTGCAAAATTGCCATATTTTCCTTCCTATCCGTCAGATATAAATCGGATGGCCTATATTGCAGGATGGTAGGCGCACCAACATCACCAACTCTGCTTTTTATCTCTACTCCTATAAAAGACTTAGTCGGTGATGACGGTGTGTCTGCCATCCGTCATTTCTGACTATCAGATCTGCATCTAACGACTATGATGTAAGTCATGGCTTTTTGGAACAAGACCCCACTTCTCTGCTCCAATTTGCAGAAACCCCTTAGTATATTGAAACCAACCACATCCCTCCCCCACCTCGCCAAAACAGCCACAAGGAATATATTTTGAGTGAAACATAATATGAGTATATTTTTAGTGATATATACACCAAACTAGAGTGTTTTTCTTTCAAGTTTGTGAACATGTATTATTATATTTTGGATCCGTTGCAACGCACGGGCACATTGCTAGTAAGAGTAGTGAAAAGGATGAACGAGGGAAGGCCTTATTTGCAAATGTGGAGAGGGGTGTGGGTATCTTTTTGCAAAATTGCCATAGTTTCCTTCCTATCCGTTAGATATAAATCCAACGGCCTATATTGCAGGATGGCACGCACACCATCATCACCAAATCTATTTTCTACTTCTTTCACTACTGTATTGATAGTGGAACCCACAGAGTACTTAGAATACAAGATTAAGTATGGACTTGTATCTTCTTAACTTTCTGTACGAAGCTATAGCCACCCTTCAAATCACGTGTACACTGTACATGCAATTAACTTTTTATAGCGGGAGAATCATACACGCAATTAACTCAAATGGATTGGATGTGACTCTATTATTTCCAGCATAAGAGCATCTCCAACGGCAGCCAGCAAATTTCCTCTCGCTTCCTTCCGCGGAGGACGACATCAAACATCAGCGGCATACATTTTCACAACTCTAACCAACTAGAAGAAATTCGTGCAAACACGGACTGTTTTCATATAAGCATGCAGGATTTCGTATAAAAAAGCCGGATCTTCATATAAACGTGATGGATTTCATTACATTTATATGAACTAAGCGGTGCTAATCCGACTCTCTTGGTATAAATAATACTCCCTCCGTCCGGAAATACTTGTCCTAGAAATGGATGTATCTAGACTTATTTTAGTTATAGATACATCCAATTTATTCATTCTTAGAACAAATATTTCCCGCCAGCCGGAGAGGGAGTACCTAATCTAAATGGCCACCCGTGGATCCCTTTTCTTCCTCATGTCCGGCAGACACTTGCGGGGTCGACGAAGGTCCTCGTAAGAGACGAAGCAACAAAGAAACCACCTGAATGCGCAATCGTCGCCTCGGTGGTGACCTTCAGGGGACCCAAGTGGTAGCGGCCTCCCGTGTTCTACTTCTCCTCGATGATGGTGGCGGACACGGAGAAGCTAGACTTCCTCAACCGGTTGGAAGCCTTGGATGCCTTTGCTGAGAAGCACCTTGACCTCGCCACAAAAGCCGCCGCTCCTTAACCGCTGGTCGGTGGCCTGCCGCACTAAGTTGAGGAGGAGGAGGTCGTACATTGATGGATGCATCTTTCTTCTTGTCTCGTGTAACCACCACCGCGATCGCATCATCGTGGCCTTGATTCTTATTGTGCTATTGCATTCTCGTTCCAGTCAGTACCGACATGTGCGATCCCTTTGCTTAATTTTATGCATCACTGTAACTAGTACTCGTCAATTTATAAGAACGGCTTACCTTTTCCATCAACTTCGTGCAACGCATGGGCATCTTGCTAGAAACACTAGAACATGTCGGACCGCACGTGACCAAACCGAAGATGCGCCAACCTAGCTACTACATACCCTGCTTATCTGGCGGAAATAGCCCCGCCCTAGGGTTTCCAATCGTTATTTCTATCTTTTTTTTTGAAAGTAATCTTTATTTCTATCTATCGATCGTGCCAAGGAGTAGAATCAAATGTTACAATTTATACATTTTTCTCTACTCCTACTCCTATAAAATACTCAGTTGGTGATGGTGGTGTGTCTGCCATCTGTTGTTTCTGACCATTAGATCTGCATCTAACGGTCGTGAGGTAAGTTGGGGCATTTTTACAACAACAGCCCACTTATGTCTTCCAATTTGCAGAAAACCCCTTTATTATCTTGAAAGCAACCACATCCCTCCCTCACCTCATCAAAACAGCCTGAGAAATATATTTTGAGTGAAAAGTAATATACTAGGAGTATATCAAAACAAGAGTGATTTCTTTCAAGTTTGTGAACAAGTACTACTATTCTACTACTTTGGATTCGTCGTAACGCACGGGCACATTGCCACTAAAAGAAAAAGGCATGCTGCATTCGCGTCGCACCCCCACACGCCCCGGAATCGGGAGTACTCCATGGCCCATCTGGCACGCCACATATCTAGGGAAGGCGTGTTGCCTAGCATTTTCACTTTCATGTGGGACCGCCATTGCGCAAACCGACTATTGGCAAACCGCACCCCACCTGTCGCCGAGTTGGAAAACAGAAATGAGGAGAAGATCTAGTTGTAGCATGGAATCCAAGAAATTTGGTGTCTGATGGGGCTCGTTGATACAATGTTATTTATTCACAACTAGCAAGATGCCCATGCGTTGCACGGAAAATCAAGATGCATTTGTATGAGTAGTTTATGTTGTGGGAGATAAGGATGAATGAGGCAAGGCCTTATTTGCAAATGTGGAGAGGGGTGTCGGTATCTTTTTTGCAAAATTGCCATAGTTTCCTTCCTATCCGTCAGATATAAATTGGACGGCCTATATTGTAGGATGGCAGGCACACCATCATCACCAACTCGGTTTTTATAAGAGTAAGTATAAGTATATAGATATAGATATAGATATAGATATAGATATTGAGAGTAGAGATTTGGGTTTGGCACGAGCTCGTACTGCGGGAGCACCACAAGGCCTGCCGTAGGAGTTACATTTCCCTCTCGGGGCCCATGGGACTGAGCTTCAGTGGCTTAGTGCATCGGCCTATGAGTCAATGACTTGTGGACCTTAAATGTGGCTGGCCCACATGTCATTCTCATGGTGGTGGCGTGGTTCGCGACTCACTCATTCGAGATGAACCGACCGGTGGTGGCGTGGCCGTGGCGAGGGTGCCACAACTACGCATCGAGGTGCTACGAGGCGTAGATGGCCACACCGGCGGGTACTACCTATAGTATAGAAGTACTCCAGCTAAGGATTGATGCCCGAGACGAAATGTGTCACAACCACTGGATGAAAATTCGATGGTGCGGGAGTACGGATCGGAGCACAGGAGCGGAGCAGGCAAACCGCGTCCAATCGGGTGTGGCTATGGTAGAAAGTTGATGGTCACCGCAGGTCAGCTGGCCCGCATGTCATGCACACAAAGGCAGAGGAGCGGTGGAGTGAGAGGGATGAGGCACACGCCGGGGCACGTCATGCCGTGGGTTGGAGCGACATCATTGGAATCGCGTGTGGGTGTGGTAGTGGTAGAAACATGAACCATGATGGTCGTCGTGGTTCAACTTCCATGGACAGGCTGTCATGTCTGCTGACACATGCATTGCATACTGCTAAATTCAAGGAGCAATAGTAGAGAAAACTTGTTCCAAAGATACCATTTTCCGATAAAATTCTCTACATATCATTAGTTTTTAGACATGGGATTACTCCTGCAACGGTCAATTGCAACAGGTGTTTTGTAAAAAATGCATCTTGATGTTCCCTGCAATGCACGGGCATCTTGCTAGTTATAAAAGAAGTCCACATGGGCATCTTGCCGCAGGATGTGCCACCGACCCAAACTCAATTTTTTAGACGCTTAGGTGAACCGGATGCCGTGCCATGCTACAAAATGTAAAAAATAGCTCCAATTTTTTTTAAACATGTTACCGTCAAACCATCAAAACAGCCCGAGGAATATATTTTGAGTAAAGAATGATTTACTTTTACTGATATATGTATATCAAACCTAAAGTGTTTATATTTCAAGCCCGTGAAAAGTATTATTCTACTACTTTGGATCCATTGCAACGTACGGGCTAGCACATTGGTAGTAGTAGTCTCTATCTCTATCTCTACTCTGGTCTTATAAAAAACAGAGTTGTTGATGGTGGTGTGCCTGCCATCCTGCAGTATAGGCCGTCCGATTTATATCTAACGGATAGGAAGGAAACTATGTCAATTTTGCAAAAAATACCCACACCCCTATCCGATCTATATCTAACGGATAGGAAGGAAACTATGACAATTTACCCGCACTCCTCTCCACATTTGCAGATAAGGCCTTCCCTCGTTCATCCTTTTCTCCCACAAGATCTTGATGTTCTGTGCCACACACGGGCATCTTGCTAGTCTATACTCTTATAAAAAACAGAGTTGGTGATAATGGTGTGCCTGCCACCCTGCAATATAAGCCATCCGATTTATATCTAATGGATAGGAAGAGATCTATGGCAATTTTGCAAAAATAAACCTACACCCCTCTCCACATTTGCAAATAGGGCCTTCCCTCGTTCATCCTTTTCTCTCACAAGATAAACTACTCATACAAATGCATCTTGATGTTCCGTGCAATGCACGAGGATGTTTCCTTGGGGGTCTCTCCAATGCGGCGTGGCCATAGTTGCAAGTTGACGCCCCTTGACATGCCAACATTGAGGGGCACTCGAATTTTAAAGATTACTTAGTAAATGCATTCTAAAGATTACTTCCGTGTACATTTCCTAATTCTCCCCTGCCCATTGTTTCGCAGGTTAGGCTCGATGCGAGTGGAGATTGGCTTGCATATGTACGGGAGGGTACCAATATCAATTTGCACAACATTTACAATGGTGACATCGTTCCCGTAGAACCTTTGTACAACATTGGGATCAGCCATGCAATGCGCCACCGCCTGAATTGGTACGATGGAACCACAGTGATATTGAAGAAGATAGCACAAACCTTGCACATGGCGGTCAAAGGTGGACGATGCTGTCTGCGGCCGATTTGGTGCCGTACAAGTACGAAGACGCTGTGCTCCTTCCTAACCGCATCTTCGCGGTGACAAACCAGGGGACTTGTTTCGTATGGGGCACATCCTACGTATACTCCCTATCTCCCAGTTTATTTGTTTTGATTTTGTTTTTGTTTTATAAGTTTCAAATTCAAATTTAGAGCTCCCCATCACATGTTGAGATTACAATGTCCATTAAATCATTGCGTGCATGTATAGTAAAGAAACAAATCTCGAGTTTTCCACGAGTTCTTGCAGCGGTAGCACCACAAGGCCTGGCGCGGGAGTTACATTTACCTCTCAGGGCCCTCGGGTCTGAGCTTCAGCGCCTTACGACACCTGCCTTTGAGTCAATAACAATTGGACCCAATAGGTGGCTGGTGCACATGTAATGCTCTCGAAGGTAGAGGGGCAGTGGGGCCGAGAGGGGTGAGCCGCAAGTCGGGTGACATGTGGTGTCATGGGTTCGAGCGGCGTCGTGGGAATCGCGTGTGGCTGTGGTAGAAACGTTTTTTGAGAGTATGGATGTGGTAGAAACTTGATGCTCGCCGCATTTCAGTTGGCCCACATGTCATGCACAGAAAGGCAGAGGGGTGGTGCGGCTGAGAGGGGTGAGGCGCATGTCGGGGGATGTGGTGCCATGGGTTGGAGCGGCGTCGTGGGAATCGCGAGTGGCAGTGGATGAAATGTGATGGTCGCCGTAGTTGAACTTCCATGGACAAGCTGTCATGTCTACGGACCCATGCATTGCAGAACGATCACTAGAAGGAGTAGTAGAGAAAGTTAGGCAAATAAATAGTTTCTTATAGTCAAGCGGACCCATGCTACTACTTGCTCCAAAGACATGCACACCATCGAAATATTCCATCTATATCAATATACACAGAGAGGGAAAAAAATTTTACAACAGAGGAAATAGTTCATCCATCCATAATGCCCTGCAGCTGATGCAACATCTTCTTCTTGTTGTTGTTCTCATTTTCTATGGGAGACGACTTCGCAACAAGCTCTTTGGACCTTGCAGCTATCTCGAAACTCACACAGGCATCGAGGGCAGCATATTTCATCCGCTGGTACGTCAAGGGATAATTCTCCCATGCAGACGACCTTAATGCCAGCGTTTCGTCACCCTTCTAAAGATTTTTTCCAGCACAAAATTTGCTACGTCGAATAGGTATGGTGTCGGTTTATCACAATCTTCTACATGAATTTTTATTCTGGTTTGTACGTCAGCGATGCTTTTCAAATCAAGGTTGTATGGCTCCAACTTCTATTTGTCCCCTGGGATGGCTACCCCACAGAAGTATTTGTCCTCCCAAGACAAGAAATCGTGAAGCTCACCTGGTATGGAGGGCGCGTGTATGATGTGGTACACCAAAACATCGTCTTCGAGGCACAACTGAAGGACGGCGGCGCATTGGATCTTCCTAGTGGCACACTCCGTTACTCTGCGTCGAGACCGATGACCTTCATCTCCACCTTTTGGAGGGAGTTGGATACATTGTTGATCCACTTTTGAACAACCCTTGGGTGGTCGGTGACTGTGGCAACTATGCTCAACAAGCCTTCGACGAGGACATGTTGGACGCTAAAACCTTCATCTCGATCTCTTTCGCCATTCAGAACCGCTGGACCGGAGGGCTATGGTTTGGAGAATTAGGATTAGATGGCTAGTCCAGCTGAAGAAGATGATTATTTATAGGGGCTTCGGAATTACTCCAGGAGGATGCGAAGAGTTTAAATCAATGTGAATGCAGTGTGGTTTGGATGGAAATGAAGATGGAGTAGTGAAGAAGCCGAGGAAAATCGGTTCCCAATGTAGAAGTAAATGGGAGAAGTGGCCTACAGGCAGTTGATTAGATGGCTAGGTAGACTAAATGAAAAGGCTATGTGGGTAGATTGAGGAGTGGGGCCTCTCCCTGTACGTGCCCATCCTTCTAGCGCTACATGTGTCCCTTTTTTGGGCATTGCTACATGCGTCCCTGTACGGGAGTACTACTCAGGTTCCTACTACTCCTACTACTAGTAGTAGTACAACTGTGATACACTTGATGGTCAAAATACTATTATTCATCCGGTCCTCAAAATGAAATGACAAGACCCTGCGCCCGAGGTGACACTAGTCCATACGGCGTGTCCGGGTTCCCAAAGTCAGCCTCACCTTGTGCACTGTGCACTCACTGTCACCACCGTTGTATAGCATGCCTCGCCTCGTCTCCCACTCCCCTAGCACCACTCCATCTCCATCTCCGTCTCACCGGAGATCCTGAGGTCACTCTTCATCATCTCACTGTGCCCCTGCATACCCTCACCTCGCTCGCCTCCCCCAGTGCCACTATTCCCTCGCTAGCCGCTCCAGCACCGAGAGCCTTCTCCCCCATAAATCAAGCCCCACAAAACCACACCTTCCAAACTCCACCATGGCCGAACGCGAACCGCGCAGCATCCATATGAGCCACGATTGGAGCAATCTCCCCAGTGACGTCCTCGACCTCTGTTGTTCGTAGTATGGATATGTTGAGCGCCATGCAGCTGGCTGCATGCTCGAGGGGCATGCACATGACCATCGTCGAAGCGAGGCCTAAGCTTTTCAAGACACCCGGCTTACCGCTATCTGGTCTTGCGAGATTTTCTCACCATGATATAGAGGCGTACATGATGCCCCTCGACTTCAATCTGACCTGCATTAGCCGAAACTTCTTTGCAGGTATGTAGTGGGTCGCCATACATCATTTCCCTCGACTTCGATCCAATCAGCATCGCCCGAAACTTCTTGTAGGTATGTACTGGCTCGGCATGAACTCCCACGGGATGGCTGCCGCCAGAGAACACGGGAAAAAGTTGGTGCTCGTGAACTTCTAGACCTCCCATGAGATTATCCTTCCTCCGTTGGATGATATAGAGTTTTACCGTCACGGTCCAAGTCATCTAGATTACGTCGTCAGTTGGACGCACCTTATTTTGCAGAAGATTGTAATCTGCCAAGTGCCCACACGACATGCGGATTACACAGACTTCAAGCGAATTGCCTTGTTCGACAAGGGACTTGCCTATCTTTCCGCCGGTGCCTTCTTCAGCTGGAGACAGCTCAGCTCACAGTGCATCGTCGTCAAAGTTGATACACACTTCTGTGATGCTATTGAACAAAATGGCATCATCTACATGATCGACAAAGCAAATGGCACCACGTATTGCTGGGACGGCGCGTGTAAGTTGTTTCCATCTGATGTTAATGATGATGCCATGACACTGTTTGAACTTTTTGTGATGATTGACATATCCCTGTGTGAGCAAAATTTGAGTAGAACTATTGCAATGTATTAGAGACGCCGTAAATCAGCTATATTTGGAATGAGTTAATTCATGCGATTGTGACCATGTCATTACAGCCAATTTGTACCCCTGAATAATCAAATGGTTAGGAAGATTTTGATATTGTCCTTATTTTATAGTAATCTATATACTACTAAATATGAGTGTGTATCAATGGCCATGTTAGTTTCCTCCTTTTCATGATGTAGAAACATGCATCACACTGTTGGTTTCATCTAACCATACATTAGGGAAGTAAATGTGCATATGGAGAACTCTATATTTGGAAGTAGAGAAACACTATAATGCTTATCATGTGTACATACCTATGTCCGCACTTCAGCAATCAATGGCTAGAATAATATGCTCACAAAAAATTTGCCCACAGAACATGAGTATATAACAATGCACGGTCTGATAGTTTCCTTGAAGAATTTGTTTATGAGGACAGAACATGATTACATAAGATGCATGACATGGTAGTTTCATGTGAAGAATTGATTGTGAGATAACATGAGTATAACCATGCATGGCACTTCTATATTTTCGAACCCAGTATACATTTCCATGTATTTTCCTCCCAGTTCCAACAAGAACATATCAATGATGTTCCTTGCATTATCCTACTCATACTCTGAACAATGTTGATCTTACATTAACAATGCCTATCCTTTTTTATATGATGTAGTGTCCCTATAGTTACTGCCCTTTGTAATCACACCATCTTTGCCAAAAACAGGGAAGCACAACTGGTTCCTCGCTCGAACAGACGACGACAAAAGACTGATGATCATTCGAACACATGAGCTAGAAAAGTTATATTGCAAAAACCCCACTGTATGCAAGCACCGTGAAATACATGAGTATCCGGACAATGGTTGTTACGTCTATGAGCAGGATACTAGCTTGTTGGGGCCTTCAGGATTTTTGAGTTGGAGGCGGGTAAACAACCTTGGTTCACACTCTTTGTTTCTCGGACTCAATTATCCGATTAACCAGGAGATCACCGTTGGCAAGGACCTTGATGGCAGAGAGGCTCTGTTTGCTATGGAAAACTATGTCGACACGACGAGCCCTAGGAGTTCGGGAGCAAACTCCCCTGATTGTCAACGATATAGCTTGCAGCCAAAAGAAGGTGGTGTAACGACCCGACCCAAAATGGATCGAAGTCTCTGTGCTTAAGTGTCATCTCTGGATCGGTATGCTGACACACACAATACTCGAGGAATTATAACAGAGTTCAATCACACTTTATTACATCGAGGTTCTCAAAAGAGTATTTATTACAATAATATGGCCAAAGGCCATCTCAATAAAAATAAGTGCGGAAGCATTGAAGGTAAATGAGTCCATCCAACTCCACGGCAAACTGAGTGCAGAACAACGACCTATCGCACCTTTAATCCTCGTCGGAAAAGTCTGCAACATGAGCCATTGCAGCCGTGTAGGTCAGCACATGGAATATGCTGGCAATTTCACACCATAGAATAACAATAAATGAAAATACTATCTCTATATGAAAATTTAGTTGGTGGAGGCTCTAAGTTTTATTTTGCATAAAGCTAATTTTACCCTACAAGAAAGGAATAATTTTTTTATTACTACTAAGTTAAAATGTCATTATTGAGAAGGTTCCTCCCACTCAATCCCAAAATTCCCAAGTTATTAGTAACCCAATAATTTCATTAAATAGAGTGATGAGATCAACCAATAATTCACTTCTAGATACTCAAGTTGTCCATAACCGGGGACACGGGTAATCATGATTAGTTTGAACACTCTGCAGAGGTTTGCGCACTTTTCCCCACAAGACTCGACCGCCTCCATGATCGGAAGATCGAGACATAGCCTTTCAGAAGTGTTTCCCCTTAACCCTGGGTAGACCGGTACACCTACTTTCCTCTACATCAGCTAGTCTACCACGGAAAGAGGTCACACAACTTACTCAACTATGCCAGAGCCCATAATGGCTTGTGGCTGCACACGAAAGTTTCTAGGCATGAAATATCTTATGATCCCTTTGAGCTTGGGTGGCGGACCTAGGGTAATCACACGGGTACTCCAGGATTCCCCTTGGGAAAGCACTGGTTTCTCCAGGTGCCCCAAACAATTCACCCGGATGTGTATTAAAGTTGCCACGTTAGGTTATCCCAAAATTATTAACTCTCGCAACTTGCATGGATCACACATACCAATCCCCGTCTACGAGCATGGCTAAGCAATATATGATATAACGAATATTCCCGGGGTGATCAAAAGTCATAGGTTCCTACCACATGAACTACAAAGCATAACCACATGTTCTCAATCCTACTCATGCAATCTTTAAGGGTGAAACTAATGCATAGTAAAAACTGGGTATTGAAAAATATGATCAAAGTGTGAACTTGCCTTGCTAACGATCGTTGAACTCTAAGGATATGTGGTAGCAAGCTTCACACTCCGGATGATCTAACGTAAGCAAGCAATAACATACATAAGCATACAAGCAAAAATCCAAAAAGAAAACAAATGAAATTCTTCGAAAAACTCCAAAACAACCAAATAAAGTTTCTGTACATAACATAATTTTTAAAGCAGCAAAAATATGTGTGTTCGGGTCTAACAGAAAGTAAACGTTACGAGCTTTGATTTGCAAAAAGAATCACCTAAAACGGAGTTACGAAACTCGAGTTATGGCCTAATGAAGTTTGAATTCAGATCTGTTTGAATTCAAATTTTAAAACTTTCAAAAATATTTTTCGTTTGGTTCTCTGGATAGAGGATATTTCTATGAAACAGTAGAAAAAAGAATCAACTAAAACGGATCTATAGATTAAAAGATATGAATTTCTGAAGATTGGGCATTTTTCTGAAAATCAATTACGAGATTCAATATGAGCTGCCACGTGGCGCGCTGCTATAGGAAGACACCCCTTCGTTTTTTTTCAGATCAGAGAGAGCAACCTGTTGGATCGAGTAGATCCAAGGGAGAGGGCTCACCGGAGAGGAGATCCATTCGCCGGAGTGCGGCGGCGGCGGCTCTGGTTCGCCGGGATCCGGCATCGGAGTTGGTTCTGGAGAGAGGCGAGTGTGGGACGGGGTAGACGGCGCCGGGGCGAATCCTAGACACAAGGCGGGGCTCCCAACTTCTTGCTATAGCAACCAGGAGAAGCTGCCGGAGTTGGGGTAGCTCCAACGAGCAATTTCTCAAAGCAAGGAGCGACTCAGAGGGGTTTTCGGGGAGGGAAATGAGGAGGAAGAACAGCATCACGGGGGCCTATATATAGGGTCAGGGGAGGTCGGTACAGGTAGATCAAGGGGCTCAACGTCACCATTAATGGCTGTTTGTGCAAGAACGTTTTCGGATCAGTTCGGTGATTTAAGGCAATAATGTTGGGTTTTAATTCCCCGAATGGGTTGTTGGTAACGCCCTCGACAATTTTCGTGTTGACTCCGGAGTGAAACGGCAAAGAAATTAAGTGGGAGGAGCGGAGGAAGAGGTAGAGGTGACATGCGTGTTCCTCTGTGTTCCTGAAGGCTGAACGAAAAGAGGTAGAAGAAGACGAGCGCCTGGGCCTTGCGCTAAATGAAAGGGAGATGGGCTTAGTGAGAAAAGTGGCCCGTGGCTGAGTGGTTTTTTTATAACAGAAACACTATGGCACCGAAAATAAAAATAAATGAAGTACACAAATGCCAGAAAAATTCACATAATATTATGGTATTATATATGACCTAGTGAACTTTTATCTAGCCTAAAAATGCAAGTTTTCAAAAAAAAACTTTTTGCTATGCTAATAAAATAAATTGCAAATAAAACTCAACAAATATCTTTTGGTTTCAAATTCAATTTCCAATATTTTCTTTTCTGATTTTGAAGAAGTCATTTCATCTTCTCTCTTTATTTTATTTTTGATATAATGGAAATGATTTTTTTGGTGAAACCAAATTTGATCCAAACTCACAACTTCGGGAAAAAAATTCAAAATTGGTTTTTAGGGAAACTTTCAACTCTCTCTCTTTTGGTCCTTGAGTTGCTCAAAGTTCCTTGGATAAAAAATCAAATAAAACAAATGGGGCAAAAATGCACAAATCATGGATGCATATGAATGATCTATTATAAACATCCAAATTGAAAATTGGGATGTTACAGGTTGGAATAACAAAGGCATCTGGATTAACTTTGATCCTTGGATGTGTCGAGTCTGACGGACAGTGATGTGGTTCAAGCCTTCAGGTTGATAGGTAATTGGGCTGTTGCGTGCTACCTCTTGAGCATGCGTTGGTTTTCCTTTGAAGAGGAAAGGGTGATGCAGCAAAGTAGCATAAGTATTTCCCTCAGTTTTGAGAACCAAGGTATCAATCGAGTAGGAGATAACACGCAAGTCACCTAGTACCTGCACAAACAATCAAGAACCTCACAACCAACGCGATAAAGGGGTTGTCAATCCCTTCACGGTCACTTGCAAAAGTGAGATCTGATAAAGATAGTAAGATAAATATTTTTGGTATTTTTGTCGTATAGATTGGAAAGCAAAGATAGCAAAATAGTAAACGAGATGCGATGTAAATAAAAAGATATGCAATATAATAAGAAAGAGACACGAGGGCCATAGGTTTCACTAGTGGCTTCCCTCATGATAGCATGTATTACGGTGGGTGAACAAATTACTGCCGAGCAATTGATAGAAGAGTGCATAGTTATGAGAATATCTAGGCAATGATTATGAATATAGGCATCACGTCTATGTTAAGTAGACCGAAACGATTCTGCATCTACTACTATTACTCCACACATCGACCGCTATCCAGCATGCATCTAGAGTATTAAGTTCATAAGAAGAGAGTAATGCATCACTACAAAAAAAAGACACATCCGTGACATTTTGGGCCGAACGAAATTTTTTCTGTCATACATATGACACTTCTATGACGATAATTTTGACAAAACCCGGTATCATCATAGATGTGGTGGGCTCCTACTTCTATGACAAAAAATCATGACAGAAAATGGGCTTTTCATCCTGGGCGGGCCGAAGACGCAGCTGCATACCATTCTTTGGGCCGTCCATGACGGAAAAAACCATGGTAGAAGCGAGGGGGAGGAAAATTTCGGGGAGTTCCCGGTTACGGTGGGAGGTCGAGGGCCGAGCGATGCGTGTTTATCTTGTACACGTACGTGCGTGTGTGCAAGGCGTTGGCTCTAACTGAACCCGAGCGAGGCGTTGGGCTCTAGCTCAACCCGAGCGATTGCACTGCAGGCTACGCGTTACTGAACCCGAGCGATCAATCGATGGCTGTTAAATGAACCCGATCGAGCGATTCCTTCGCTACTGCTGCTAACT